>NC_086445.1:856191063-856198563 GCF_028390025.1 Pseudophryne corroboree | reverse complement strand
TGTGTGCGCCCGCGTCGGGGCGGCCGGGCGTGGGAGGCCCGGGAGGGCGGACGGGCCCCGCGGCCGCCCGTCCTCCCGGGGTCCTCCGTCCCGGGCTCGTCCCGCCGCCGGTCCCAGGAGTTGCGGGGAGGGGCTGCGGAGGCCCCCCGTCCGTCGGGAGCGTCCGGGGGGCGCGGGTTCGGGCCTACTCGGGGACGGCCGTCCCGGGTCCCCGTCGCCACCGGCCGCGGCTGTCCCCTCCGTAGTGTCGAATACTGTGACAGAGGCAACCTGCTGAAGGCCTAACAGTTATGTGTGTGCACTACGGGATAGTACGTATATTATGTATACATCCAATAAGCAAAGGGTTCTCATATTCACTAGTATAATATGAAAGCATAACAGAATCCATTTTGATTCTAGCTAGATGATATAGCAAATTCATCTTGAACTTTATACACACCCTGAGAGAAAAACAACTTTGTTGGCTGAGTATTAATTCCACATACGCACTTTCTAAAAGCTCAGAGTCCAGATGTAATTCCTAATATGGACACAGTTGACGATCACGAGTATCATTTTAGTATTCTTGATAATTGTCCCAATATTGCATAACTCTATTGCCTAACATTGTATTCCAGAAGTATGAAATCATAGGGGAGGGATATACAAAATGGGCGTTACTTTGTATTATATAAAACTCATTGTTGATATGTGTATGTTGTTGTTAAAATGATTTGACATAGGAAGAGAGGATGTCTCTCTTCCCTGTATACGGGCGTGGCCCATTGAATAAATAATAATTGATTTTTATAAATCCATTTTCAATTCATTAATTTTACCTAACAACCCAAACAGCAACAAGATGGTAAAATTAGTTATCCTCACAAGGAGAATTCAACAAGATGGGGGCTATGTCCTTGGAACTATAGATCTCAATCTCTTCATCAAATTCTCAAAGGGGTGTGCCAGCCAGCAGCTGATGATGGAAGGAACATCCAAAGTCATTACAGCACTGGTAAGTATAGAATACCATGGTATGTGCTATATTCCAGTACATGCTGTTTCTATACCTGCCAGCTGTCTGTGTGATTGTATTTTTTATAATATGAGAATTATAAGTGGAGAGATTGACAAACTAGTACAATAACTCAGGGACCTGTTTGTTGTTGTTGTTTGTTTGTAAAATTAATACCAAAATTATGTCCAAATCGGTTGAAGGACCAAGTAACTCGGAAATGATGATTGACAGATGCTGTTGCATGTAAATAAGAATACCAAAATTAATTCAAAGATTTGAGCAAAGAAACAGTGACCTGTGTTTTTCACTCTATGAATGATTGCGTGAATAAGTGCTTTGGACCAAGAGCCAAATAAAATAAAGTAAAAAGCACATAGATCACCTCCCCTTGTTAGTCAGCTATACATGTATAAGAAGAGTACATTAGAAAAAAATAGAGTGAACAACCCGAGGTTATAGGGATTATATGTAATTGAGTGTAATAATATATTGCAATACTGAGCTGCTAAGAGCTGCTGGTTGTTTTAAGCATAACCTAAGCATGTTGCTTTGTGATAGTAGTTGTGATAAGAGGATCTACTGCGGCTTCCCAGTTGACAGACGTGTCGCGTGTGTGAAAAATTGCAGGGATTGCGAATTTTTCCAGCGTATGGGAAGGGCAGGGAGGATTAACCCTAAGTGTGCATATCATGTATGGAAGAAATATTCCATAGATGCACAACTTTTGTATAGTACTGTGACAAAGGGTACAGTATATGTTTTGCATTTCAATCATGCTGTATAATATTGGCCTGATCAACCAATACTAAGCGTATTTTGAAATTGGCAAAACTGTTGAAATCTGCAAGAAATTGAAGTTTGCAAACTATTTAAATTTTTTGTGTTATGGGTTTTTTTTTGTGGGTGGAACATAATGTTCAGTTAAGTATATTCTCAGATCTGTGTCTAATAGAAACCTTCTGTCTGTGATTGGCATGGTTACAAGTTTTGAAATAATAAAGTTTATATATATATATATATATATATATATTTGTGAACGGAGGAAACAAAAGTTGATGTCCGTGTTCAAATGGCTTTTGGCAGATCTGTAGTTAAAAATATGTGTTTATCTAATGTTACTATCTAACTATGAAGTGAAGTTTCCATATGGTATTGGTTAATACGCAAATATTTTTTAATGCAATATATTGTGAGAAGGTCTGCCAGAAAAAAAAAAAAAAAGAAAAAAACCCCTTCAGTTTCCAATGCTGTGTGAAGCACAGAGAGCTAGGGGGCTGTAACAGCGCAGAATCGTGCCCCCTCCTTTCCAGCAGCAGTGTAAGCCATGACGCAGTAAGGAAAAAAAAAAAAAAAAGTGTTCAGTGAGCTTTAATTTTTTCATCTAACAAGATGGATCATAATAAGCATAAGTCAGTGGTTCCCAAATTTTTTTTTAATCATGTAGCCCTAGAATATCAGAATTTTTTTCACAACACCCCTAGGAAGAAATGTAAAAAAAAAGGAGTAGATGGCGTTTATATGCCATCCTTAGAGTCAGTTGTGTGGTGAGGGATATTTGCTTCTGTTTGGCCACATATTTTATGACTGGCAGCCACCAGCACTGAATAATTTGAATTGGTACTAGACCATCAACCCAGGGCACCCCTACAAGTGTCCTAGGCACCCCAGGTAGCTACGGCACACAGTTTGGGAACCTCTGCATATGTTATACAAACTATCTACTCTAGTTTTAATATAAAAAACTAATATCTTTACCAGATAACCTGTAGAAAATGCTGCCAATTTCTTTCTACAGCATAACTGTAATCAGAAAATATAAGAACAAAAAAATCCCAGCAACAGATATGGGCTAGAGATGTCAGCGCTAACAGCGTTATCGCTGACAGATCTGCATCTGGCAGACAGTCAAGAAGACAACGCCCTAACTCTGGTGAGCTAAAGTTTTCAAAGCAGCAGCTAAAATCATAGGGAAAGATAAAGGAATATGCATTCTTTAATGTATATGCTGTAAATCAAACATTGCGACAAGCAATTAATCACTACGATTCCAGTATTAACATACTTTTAGACAATTCTTCAAAGTTATTTGGAAGAATCCTAATGTAAAAGTTACCCTGGGTATTTCTAAAGATTCCAGGAAGAATAAAGTAGGAACAGATTAAGTTGGATGCATAGCATATCTATATATCACTTACCCTGGGTTCGTGAGGTAAAAAAATATGCTTGCTAAAATCCATCTCATTGTATAGGCATCGATATAATACGTTGCAAAAGTTCTTAGTGGACTGCACAATATGCGGTGATGAACCAGGTTCCGTAGCCAGGAAGTGTGGGGATATGATTGTATAGAATAGTTATACAGATAGAAATGTGAGCAGGAGCGTTGTTCAGTTTTGTAAGTGATTTTTCAGTGAATATGTATATGTGCCAAAACATCCATGGGATGGACACAGTCCAAGAAAAGTTTGCTTGGAAGCACAGGAAGTGATGGGTGTGCACGAGAAACGTACAGTTTGTGTGGACTGGCCAGTCTGAATGATATGATGAGAAATGTAACCAGTATGTGGATGATATACCTTTGTGTTACAAATTATTTGAAGTATTGGTGTCAGGTACTAAACAGTTGTGTTTTTTTACAGAAAAGACCACAAGGTGGCGCAAGACAAAAGTCAACGGTGTGCTGACATAGTTAACTACCTAGACATTATTTGGCGCTAGGCCAAAGATAGTTAAAACCCTTAGAGGGTGGAGCCTTGGTATACATTTATTGATAGATAGATATGTATGACCAGATGATAAATCTCTAGATACAGTAATTTTTTTTTAAATGCTATATGCATACATTCAAGTTCATAACCAAAGAAATTATAGAAGGTAATACAATATTACACTTTATCATGAATAAAACATTATGGATACACAGTCAGAGCCAAACCATCCACTTATGCATAAGCAAGAACATATATGTTTAATACTGAGTATATAGGTTTAATACTGAGGTTAAGCAGTAGATAGTATATGATGTGTACATTTTACCTCTGACAGTATACAACTTAAATATAAAATGCAATAGTGTAGCTTACGGAGAGATTTCAGATTTAAAGATATATCCCTTCACTCAATAGGGGATATATGAACCAACAGGGAAATTGTAACAAATGATTTGTTCCGTGAAAAATGTGTTTATTAGGACACATAAACTCACTGACATACTACATACATAAAGTGCATGGGTGAATCTGGACCAGTTAAAGTGACCGTGCAATAGATGTAAACTTCTCACCATATAATGGGATTGCGGTGGGCTAGCTTAAAGAAGCAACATGGGTCCGAGGCTGAAAATAGCCTAGGCACCACCGCAGATGGTTTATTCAGCGTATCAGTTCTCTATGACTTGCTTCACTGACCCTCGTCACCCGATTCCCCTGTCCAAGAACCTATCCTGGTAGGGTTTCCTCTGGTGGCACAGTGATGCCCAGCCCAGAGTGTTTCCCGATTCACAGGATCCACCACAACTTAGATACAGCTAAGAGCTGCATACTTGTCTTCCTCACCCCCAAAAGTGGGGAGTATAAGGAATATAATGTGGATGAGTAAGACAATTATGATTACATCGCATTTTACATTGCATTTAAAGGAATTGAAAAAAAAAAACTGATTAACAGGAGAATAATTTCTCGAGCATCCATAGGGGATAATGGGATGGTGAATTGGTGAATTAGTATTATTAATAATAAAGTGTTGTTGCCAATTTTCATTAAGGGGAAATGTCATGAGTTATGCAAATCCAAGGGTAATTAACATGAAATAGATTCACAAGCTTTCTATGGTAGGATGAAGTTAATGGAGAAGTGTACATTGTGTTTTGGCATGGGACCAAAATAATTTATGTGATAATAAGAGGGATCGTGATGGTGATAAAGAAAGCTATAGCATGTTTACTGCAGATGGTTGGGTTGATTAAAAACAACATTGTTTTAATACAACATAGTTTAATGCAAAAATAAGGAACTATAGTATGTGTAACAGGTGTTAAGGGGTTATTTGAGAGATGAATAATAAGGCCAGAGGTGTGAGCTATTGTTTCAAAAGACAGTAAAGTTTCTTTACTGATAGAAAGAGTTTATAGGAGTTTGAAAAATATTTTGTGTTTAATATGTGTAATGTTGAGAATAAAAAGTCATAATGTGACAAGGAAAGTTTAAAGAATTAAGCCTTATTAATCTACAAAAGAGACAGGAAAGGCAGAATTTGAATCATGGCATGGTCCAATCGTTGGTTCAATAGTGGTAGAATTACACCTAAGCCTCTGCTTTGTCTCTCTTCTATATCATTTTTTGTTATTCTTTTTGGAATCCAGCAAAGATATGTTATCCTGCAAAGATATATTATCCAGAGACTGATTCAAAACTACAAAATGATTTGACGATTCAAATGTGTCACACAAATTATTTAAACAGTTACAAGAATATCAAAAGCTGCAAGAACCTTGGAAAGATATTTAACCAACATGAAAACACACAGTCCGGCACAGGACAATCACTAAGAGAGTGAAGACGGTGTTATGGTGAGAAGTTGCTTATGTTTTGGTTCCATTACAGATCGCATAGGATGGTCCTTGGCAAGTACCGCTGACTCTGATACAGCCGTTGCAAAGGCTGCAGAAGAAGGACACCTAGATCCATGAGCTTGCAATGAAATGAAAAGGTCAGAGACCAGAGCTTAAAGGAACCTAACAATAAAAACAATTGTATGGAGATACAATACAGAGACTGTTACTACTGTTACTACCACAGAGTTGTATTTGAATGAACCCTTCAATCAAGATAGAGATGATTATGATCATTGATAATAGACTATGTGCTTATAAGCTAATATCCTACAGAACTTTTAACATTTTTGAAAGTATACGGGAGCGACGTTATTTATAACAGCATTAGGACTTAATTTATTTATTTTTTTGAAGAGAGAGCGAGCAAACGTGTGGTGTAGGTATGAGTACTCATCCATTATTGTGGATGGGAATTATTTCAATAAGACCCTTCCTTCCTCTTTTCTTTTCTAAGCAGGAAATCCAGAGGGATTTATGACCGGTGTAACGAACACACACTTTGAAAAACGTGGTTGTGAGTATTATACTCCACTTGAAGACAGATGTATAGATTAATGCATGGATAATTTAAATAATTATTCTGAGTAGTATCCAGTCCAGCAATACCATTAATTGTTGGAAAGATTTTAAGTACTGCAGCTATATAAATTGTATTGCTAATCATTATTTAAGACTATTATAATTGTTAGATATGTATACATAGACACTAGCAGGCCAAAGTTCTCTATGCAATTTACATTTGATGTGATTACCAAAACTTTATAGAGTCGTGATAATAGTGAAACACGGTACATGTGTATAGATACAATAGTATCTCAAGAAAGAACCACCACTAGTGATAATATTAGCTACACATATCGGGTGTATTTCAGTTAGTGGAAATAAAATAGGTCAATAAAAAAAAAAAAAAAAAAAATTGATCTTATGTAGATAGAAAAGGTTGATTTAAGGGAATGTGAAAGGATTGTTACAATATACTAACCTAAGGTTTCTAGATGTGCTAGATATAATGAGTTAGGTATATAAATAGTAATGGTTACATAGGATGTTCATTAAAGTTTATGATTTAATAAATGTATTTTACCAGTAGTAGATTCAAAGGTTAAAAGAAGATATCATACATAACGGGGAATGATAGTTGTCACCATGTCCTTAGGATATGATATATAATTGGTTACCTATTAATTCTAAAGATGTTTGTTATTTAAGAAGAATGATTTAGCAATTTTATACAAAAACATATATTAACTTGAGAAAAGTTTTCTTGCAGGATGAACTATTCCTAAAAAAGAGTAATTGACTCAGTAATCAGGAAACATGTTCCTGCCACCAGAGTATCAATAAAACCTCGAAGTGGTAAAGGTGGCTAATAAGTTCTCCTATGGCTAATGAAGTCGTATGATTAATCAACTGGAAGTTGACGTTTTATTTCAATTAAATTATTGATAACATGATTGAACTTTATGATAGGATATTCCAGAACTGTGGACATTTGTGATGATTCCAGGACATTGGACATGAACTATTACGATACCATATTGTTCTACATTTTTTAATACCACAAATTGGAGGATATTGTTGATTTCCGGAAACAGCACTTTGAGCTCACTGCTGTGCTTATTTGACCAAAGACATTACGGATGCTGATACGTGTAATGCCAAGTATATAAAGGAGGTCCATGATATAAAAGAACTTTAACCAAGGCATTATGATATGGACTGGAAAAGATAAATGTTTAAATCCTAGTATTCAATTTTCAGGATTAGGAAAATGTTTTTTTTAATATATTGTATGTGATTGTATGTGATGATGTATTCTGTGATGAGGTTTATTCTTTGGCGACCCCAATGTGATTATAGACATTCATTTGATGTTCACCGCATACAG
>NC_086445.1:856173563-856186063 GCF_028390025.1 Pseudophryne corroboree | reverse complement strand
AGAACCAAGGAATCATACCGGTTGTATTGTAACTCCTTCATCTTCGCTTTCACCCGGGAGATTTCCCCACCATCTCCCTGCCCAGAAATCAGGAAGTCCAATTTCTTTCTCAAGGCTTGGTAGGTACGCTGTTTTAACAAGTTACGCTTGGCTACGAGGTTGCGGAAAAAACCCCGGGTCCGCTTCTTACATTCCTCCCACCACTCGGACCTACTCCAGCCTGCCTCCAACAGTGACTCCTGACATTCAAAGAAGTCTCTGAAAGACTGTCTGTTCCCCTCCTCCTCCAAGAGCTGAGAATTCAAACGCCACAGGCCCCGTCCCTTCTGAGGGGACTCTGAGGTATTCAAGGATACACACAGACAAACGTGGTCAGAGAATTCTACTGGCCTCAACACAGGTGCCAAGGTTTTCAAATTCTCCTTAACAAAAAATCTATCTATCCTACTCCTACACCTACCTCTATAAAAAGTGAAACCCGTGAGGTCTGGTGATTGTCTAATGTGCACATCCACCATCCCCGCCTGTCTAACCATGCTATTTAAAAAAACTGAGTCATAGCCCAGGGTCGTCTTTGAGCCTCCCCTGTCCTTTGGCCTAGTAATGGTGTTAAAATCACCACCAAAGATGACTTGCCGGGCTGAAAAAAGATATGGCTTTATCTCTCTGAAGAGGCACTTCCTGTCCCACTTGGACTGGGGACCATAAATGTTAATTAGGCGCAGGTCGTGCCCCCTCAGATTGACATCCAAAACCATACATCTGCCTACCTGGAGATCAATAACCCGCTGGACAGTTACCATGCCGGTAAAAAGAACCGCCAACCCACCGTACGGCTCGGCCGCAAGAGACCAATAGGAGGGGCCACGTCTCCACTCAGCCTTAGCTTTGTGAAGATCCGCGAGCCTGCCTACCCTAGTCTCCTGCAAAAATAAAAAATCAACCTCAAGCGTGTTGAAAAAATCAAAGGCCAAATAACGAGCTCGTTCGGACAGAATTGATGCCACATTAATGGTGGCACCCCTAATAGGCTGGAGAGCCATCCTTCAGGGTTCTAGTAGGCACCCTATTATTGTTCCAAACACTCACTTATGTGTTACTTACTCCTATACACATACCATCACCAACAACGACAGCAACAGATGCCTCCCCAGAACCACCGCCCCCTGACATGGGCGAGATAGAAGGTGGATTTAAACAAACTAAACCTGTACTCCCATCCCCTATATCGGGAGGGATTGGGGCCACTACTGGGGCAGAACTCCCAAAGGGAACTGATCCAGATGGGGGGCCCAGGATTGAACCAAGAAGGGTAGAAGGGTCAGACCCACACACCCCAGGAGCCATCGAAAGCTCAGGCAGCAGGTCATCCTGGCTAGAAGGGGCCTGAACCCCCTCCACCCGAACAACCTCCCAAGGCATAGGCGCCCGAGCCTCCACCAAACCCGGTCTACGACCCCTATATCCACTCTCAACTAGAAAATCCTCAAGGGCCACAGCTGGAACACCTACACTACTCTTCCCCTTAGATTTGTCCTTTGACTTGAGCGACACCTTTAATTGTCCCAAAGATGGGGATACAGCCCTAGATTTTTTCTTTTTCCTTTGCTCTCTAGGCCTAAGAACCAATTCTCCATTATCCTGCCGGATAATATCCCCTTCATCCTCATCCATCTCCTCAAGAGCAAAAAACCTATTGGTGAAGGTTATGGGCCGGCACTCTATATTTTTCTCTTTCATCCTCCTCTTCCCTCCTTTACCCCCTACTACTATAAAGGGATCTTCTACACACCCAGGTACCTGTACCAACTCCGGACCTTGAGCACCCTCCTTACTGGGCCCTGTAACACATAACTCAGGCCCCTGGGGAACCTCCTTAACCACCCCATCTCCCAATACCTCAACCTCCACTCTAGCCGCCACCCTTACCATCTCTTCATCTAAGCTTTTATTGTGGAATGCTTCTGGGCACTTATAATAGGGATGACCCTCCACCCCACAGAGGTTACATTTGATGGTATTACATTCTCTTGCAACATGACCCACTTTATCACACCTGGTGCACTTAACTATTGTGCAATCACGGCTTACATGGCGAAAATCGCCGCACTTGTGGCACATTCGGGGCTGACCGGGGTAAAAGCACTGTATCCTGTCAGCCCCAATATATGCTGCAGAAGGAATATGCACATTGTGCCTCAATTTTACAACTGCTGACCAGGCTCCAGCCCATACCCCCATTGACCCAGGAACCTTGGTCAATGGTGTTTCCATTGACTGTACAAACCTCTGAAGCCAGAAGGAGATATCAGCTGGGTCCAGAGATTCATTCCTTACCAGGACATTTATTTTAACAGTCTCCTTACACGTGATGGCTAAGGCTTTATAATTAGCCCAAGGACCCTGGGTCTTTGCTGCCCCCCATACAGACCAAAACGCCTGCAAACCATTGTATGAAATAAAACTAATATCATACTCAGGGGAATTAACCGGATGAATACAGGCGTAGAGGTCTGAGGCAACAAACCCCAAACTGAGAAACTGCTTTAAAAAATCTTCCCTAGAAGGGGGAGGGTCACTGCTCTGCCACTTCAACTGTACAGCATTTCTTCTCTTAACGGGCTGCGCACCCATCATCCCACCTCCAACAGGGGCTCTGCTGTTACCTCCTGAACCACCTGCCAACACCCTGGAATAAGAGGTCACACCCGGGTGCACAGGAAGCGAACCTACTGCACAAGGGGCAACTGCAGCACCACCTGCCGGCCAAGGAGCAGACCCACCAGATACCTGAGTGATATTTTTAGCTGTTGCTTGCCTTATAACTTCAGTTAGCTCATCAATTAAAGCATCAGCTTTTTTACCCTCTTTACTAGGTGTTTTTTTCTCTTTCTTTGCCTCTCTAGCAGCATATCTTTGCCACATTCCTAATTCAATAGCTTTATTAGTCACAGAGACTCTTTTCACTTGCACACTTGTCCCAACTACTGCCTCAGCTGAATAAGAGACCACCTGTCTTTTATCAGTGTTATCAGAGACACCTGAGGGCAGTTCCACAATAGCATCCTGAACAACACTGCATGATCCAGGCCCTTCATCCTCTTTTAGTGTTCGAATGTGTTCCAAAACAGGGTTAGAATCACCAGAAACATCACTGCAACTAACCACAGGATTTGGTAGAAGCTGGCTGTCATTCAATTCCTCTCCCTCAGGTATTAATGCTGCAGTCATTTTAGCTTGCAAACCAGCCTGTAAAAACAGTTTATCTTCTAACTCTCTCTCCAATTGCTCCAATTCCATTTTCAACTGTGGCCTTTGGCTGCTAAAGGCTCTATTGCGCTTCTGCCTTTTAGCTAACACACATTTTTTTAGCCTTATAATGTCTTTCTCAGCCTGCAGCAATTCCTCAGAGAAGTTCATAGGAACATTGCACACTGCAGCTGCTGCAGAACCTCCCACAAGTGTGCATTCCATTTCAGCAACCAGATCACCATTGCTAGGAAATGCAGTTTGCAGATTCATAGATGAGGCACCCCCATCGCCTGGGTTCTGCTCTCCTATTTCATTCATGCCAGCCGCAGCAGGCTCACCAATACCCATTAAATTAGAAGAACACTGCAGATCAGTAGAAAGGTGCTGACAGTCACTAACTACAGGCTTTATTTCGCTTGTCACTGTAGTATCCAAACACACATTATCCACCGTTATAGGCAGCTCCTCCACCTCCATAGGGACACTCACCGGGATTACAGGCTCCACGCTCCCTGTAGCTTCCACAATGCTTATAGTGGGCTCAACAGGCACCCCCAACTTGCTAGGGAAAATCAGCGGTTGCCCTCCCGACAGTGCCACAGGGGTTTCACAAACACTTGCTTCTTTATCCACTTTCTGAGCATGATTTCCCACAGTCACTGACCTTTCTCCTGCAGTTATTGTTCCTTCCACGTCTAGCAGTGCTTCCAATAAATCTGCAGCCGGTATACTGCTTTCCATATCACTACTACACGGTTTTCCCCTTCTGCCGCTGCCCCCAGGTGGATCAGGGGGAAGGCCAGGGCCAGGCCCGGCAGGCAGGGGACTCTCCTGGGAAGCAGCCCCAGGAGGCTCCATATTTCTGGGGAACTTCCCCTAGGAAAAGCCCAGGCTTTGGCCTACTCACGGATCTTCTGGAGAATAGTAAACAGACTCCTCACACCGCGGCTGCTGGCACCAGACTTGCCCTCCAATGGGTCCTCGTTAAAGGATTTAAAGTGTACTCATTCCAATTACAGGGCCTCGAAAGAGTCCTGTATTGTTATTTTTCGTCACTACCTCCCCGAGTCGGGAGTGGGTAATTTGCGCGCCTGCTGCCTTCCTTGGATGTGGTAGCCGTTTCTCAGGCTCCCTCTCCGGAATCGAACCCTGATTCCCCGTTACCCGTGGTCACCATGGTAGGCGCAGAAAGTACCATCGAAAGTTGATAGGGCAGACATCCGAATGCGTCGTCGCCGTCACGGGGACGTGCGATCGGCCCGAGGTTATCTAGAGTCGCCAGAGAGGCCGGGGGCGGCGGGAGGCCGGGGCCGACCCGCCGGGAACCCCCGGATTGGTCTTGGACTGATAAATGCACGCATCCCTGGGGGTCAGCGCTCGTCGGCATGTATTAGCTCTAGAATTACCACAGTTATCCAAGTAACGGGGTCGAGCGATCAAAGGAACCATAACTGATTTAATGAGCCATTCGCAGTTTCACTGTACCGGCCGTGTGTACTTATACGTGCATGGCTTAATCTTTGAGACAAGCATATGCTACTGGCAGGATCAACCAGGTAGCTCTCGGTATCGGCCGGCGTGCGCCCGAACATCGGGGGCCGCGGCGCGCACCGTCTCGAAAGCGGAGGGTCCGCCGGACCGGGCTCCGTCCACCGACGCACGGCAGGGCGGACCGGGGCGGGTCTCGAGCCGAGCGGGCACTCGGAAAATATGGGGACGGGAGGAGGAGGACGGCCGTCCCCGGTCAGGGCCGATTGGGAAGCTCGGAGTCAGAGTGGACGGCGGGGCCCGGCCGCCACCGCACCGTCGGGCGGACACCCCGGGGAGGGGCAACATCACCACGCTAGATTTCGCCTGTTTTCTCCTCACCCAACAACCCGTTCGATAGGAAACCTGTGCAAGCCGTCCTGGGGGATGGTTTTTTTCGCTGGGACGGCAGCAACTGCCCCCAGCCCCACCTCATCCCGATCTACACCTGACGGGTTTCATCTGGTCCCGGGGGGGTGAAAGGGTGTAAAGAAGTTCCACCTCGCGAGGCTCCATCGCCCTTCCGGGATGCCACCGTCTGGCGCACGGGCGAACGCGGCTTCCGCCGGCTCCCTCCGAAAAGCACCTCCCGCTCTCCCTGCGTCTCCTGGACGGTCTCGCTCCGAGTCTGCGCTTCTCTCTCGCCCTGCCGCCAGACTCGGCTCCTCTCCCGCGCTCTCTCGCGCTCTGACCTCCGCCCCGTCCGGCCCTCCCGTCCACGGCGGGGGAGGTCCGGCAGGCAAACCCTTCCGTGCGACCGCCTCGCCGGAGCGGGGGCGGCGCGCAGGGCCCTCTCCTGGGGCTGCAAGGAGCGGCCATCGGGGCTGGCCGCGTCCTCGGATCTCGATGCGACGCTCATTCGGTTCCTGGGAAATCGTGTGCTCCGCCGGGGTCCGGGGGCGAGCGCCCTTCGCTGGGCGAGGGGGACGCTTCCCCGGCACCCCTGGCGGCATCAGACGCCTGCGGGTGCCGGCGGACGGAGCAGACCGCGCCGCACGGGGTACGGGTGCGGGGCCCGCCAGGCTCCGGAAACCGGAGCGATCGGGCGGACGCCTGGGGACCGGACGCCCTCTCCGGGCCGAGAGGTTCCGGGCGCGCCTTGGGCAGAGGGAGGGTCGGGTTCGCCTGGAGCCGGCCGAGACCCCTGGGTTCCGGCCGAGCGATCGTCCCTCCCCGCCGGGGCGCGGAGTGCCACATCGATCGGGTTGCTGAAAGAAAAGAGTAATTTTCATTCGGTTCACTGTTTCCATACCGTAATCCATCCGCCACCTGTAAATCTCGCTCAGGGGGTCCTCTCGGACGTAGTGGGACGGGAGGCGCGCGCGACACTTTCGCGGTGCGCCCTGCAATTTTTCTCCGAGGCCTTGGAAGTGCCTCCCAGCCTGAGGAACACCAGTCCGCACTCATCGGCGAAACTTCCACAAATTGCAGTACCCGATTTGGCCCGCTGGGGGGCGCTGCCTCCGGGGGAGAAGGAGACGTGCCCAGGCCGTACGTCGGGCTCCAACGGACACCCATCTTGACCCTTTATAGGCCCCATCGGGGAGATGGTCCTGCCCATGCTGATATCGGAGCTCCACAGCTATCCTCTCACAAACCCATTCGCCGGAGCTCCAAAAATCATTTGGTTCACTGTTTCCATACCGTAATCCATCCGCCACCTGTAAATCTCGCTCAGGGGGTCCTCTCGGACGTAGTGGGACGGGAGGCGCGCGCGACACTTTTGCGGCGCGCCCTGCAATTTTTCTCCGAGGCCTTGGAAGTGCCTCCCAGCCTGAGGCACACCGGTCCGCACTCATCTGCGAAACTTCCACAAATTGCAGTACCCGATTTGGCCCGCTGGGGGGCGCTGCCTCCGGGGGAGAAGGAGACGTGCCCGGCCCGTACGTCGGGCTCCAACGGATGCCCGCCGTGGACCCTTTATAGGCCCCATCCTGGTCCTGCCATGCTGTTATCGGAGCTCCACGGCTATCTTGTCACTAAACCTTTCGTTTGAGCTCCAGGGCTTTTTGCTTTTTGTAACCCGGTTCCTGGAGCCCTGCCTGGGCAAAATCGGATGCAAGAAGGCCCTGCCCATGCTGATCTCTGAGCTCCGCGCATCTTCTGTCACGGGTCCTTTCGCAAAAGCTCCAGGGAAACAGGATTTTCGGCCCCGGACAGAGTCCCGGCTCTCTCGCTCGCCTCGTTGGTACCTACTGATCCGGCGGAGGTGTTCTCCGGCGGGTAGCGACACGGACGGCCGAGGGCGCGCTTCACCCAGGCTTCAACCATCTCCTCCCCGAGCCCCTGGAAGTGCCGCTGGGCCGCGGGCGCCCCGGTCCGCACTCATCCGCGACACTTCCGCGCTGGAGTCCGACGCTCGCCGGCCGCGTCCCCCGGCCCGCGGGGGCCCGGGGGGAGGCCCGACGCGTGCGGGGGGAGGCGGCGGGCGGCGGGGGCGCCCCCGCGCCACCCGACGGCGCCCCCCGGTGGCCAGAGGCGGCTCGGAGCGAGACGATCGGGGGGGAACGGCGGCGCGTGACCCGCCCCGGCCCCCTTGGCCCAGCGGACGGGCAGGCGGCTCCCGGGCGACCCCCGGATCCCCGCCGCGGCGCCCCCCGGATCCCCGCCGCGGCGCCCCCCGGTGGCCGCCTGACGCCACTGCGGGGGGGTGCAGATTCCGTGTGTCCTCTCGGATAAAAACAAAAGAAACGATTCCCGTCGGGCGAAAGTAAGTGGGACGCAGGGCCCCGGGCCCCGCCGGTCCGCGCGCGCGGCGCCCCCCGCTGGCCGGTCGAAGGGATGACAAAAATAAAAAGAAAAAAATTTCAAAAAAGCACTCGCCCCAAACAGACGAAAGGTACCCGGTCCGCCCGGATGAACCCTCCCCCGTGTCCCCGCCGCGGCGCCCCCCGCTGGCCAGCCGAGGGAATACACGATTGAGAGGGGGGAAGTGAAAAAAAAGGGCAAAAAATGAAAAACACCCCACCCATTTGAATGCAAAGCCCCGGAGCGGCCAGGGGTGGACGCCGGTCCGCGCGCACGGCGCCCCCCGCAGGCCAGTTGAAGGGAAGAACGGAACGAGACTAAAAGATAAAAAATTTTCAAAAAAGCACTCGCCCCAAACAGATGAAATGTACCCGGTCCGCCCGTGTCCCCGCCGCGGCGCCCCCCGCTGGCCAGCCGAGGTAATACACGATTGAGATAAAAAAAAAAAAACAGGCAAAAGACAAAAACACACCACCGATTTAAATGCAGTGTTCACGAGCGCCAGTCCGCGCGCGCGGCGCCCCCTGCTGGCCGCGTAAAAAAAAAAAAAATTTAATAATCCACCGTTGTGAATTTGCGATGTGTCCGGTACGGCGGCGGCGGGGAGGCGTCTCCCCTCGTCGGTGCACCCTGGTGGGGGGAAATAAATGAAAGGAAAAAAAAAAGAACAGCCCGGGCTCTCGCCGGCTACCGCAGCCCGGGCACCCGCCGGCTTCCGCGGCCCGGGCTCCCTCCGGCTTCCGCGGCCCGGGCTCCCTCCGGCTTCCGCGGCCCGGGCTCCCTCCGGCTTCCGCGGCCCGGGCTCCCTCCGGCTTCCGCGGCCCGGGCTCCGTACATACAGACAGAAAATTAAATAATGGAAGGATGGAAGAGAAGAACAGCCCGGGCTCTCGCCGGCTACCGCAGCCCGGGCACCCGCCGGCTTCCGCGGCCCGGGCTCCGTACATACAGACAGCAAATGAAATAACGGACGGATGGATGGAAGAGAAGAACAGCCAGGGATCTCGCCGGCTTCCGCAACCCGGGCTCCAGCCGGCTTCCGCAGCCCGGGCTCCCTCCGGCTTCCGCGGCCCGGGCTCCCTCCGGCTTCCGCGGCCCGGGCTCCCTCCGGCTTCCGCGGCCCGGGCTCCGTACATACAGACAGAAAATGAAATAATGGAAGGATGGAAGAGAAGAACAGCCCGGGCTCTCGCCGGCTACCGCAGCCCGGGCACCCGCCGGCTTCCGCGGCCCGGGCTCCGTACATACAGACAGCAAATGAAATAACGGACGGATGGATGGAAGAGAAGAACAGCCAGGGATCTCGCCGGCTTCCGCAACCCGGGCTCCAACCGGCTTCCGCGGCCCGGGCTCCCTCCGGCTTCCGCGGCCCGGGCTCCCTCCGGCTTCCGCGGCCCGGGCTCCCTCCGGCTTCCGCGGCCCGGGCTCCCTCCGGCTTCCGCGGCTCGGGCTCCGTACATACAGACAGAAAATGAAATAATGGAAGGATGGAAGAGAAGAACAGCCCGGGCTCTCGCCGGCTACCGCGGCCCGGGCTCCGTACATACAGACAGCAAATGAAATAACGGACGGATGGATGGAAGAGAAGAACAGCCAGGGATCTCGCCGGCTTCCGCAACCCGGGCTCCAGCCGGCTTCCGCAGCCCGGGCTCCCTCCGGCTTCCGCGGCCCGGGCTCCCTCCGGCTTCCGCGGCCCGGGCTCCGTACATACAGACAGAAAATGAAATAATGGAAGGATGGAAGAGAAGAACAGCCCGGGCTCTCGCCGGCTACCGCAGCCCGGGCACCCGCCGGCTTCCGCGGCCCGGGCTCCGTACATACAGACAGCAAATGAAATAACGGACGGATGGATGGAAGAGAAGAACAGCCAGGGATCTCGCCGGCTTCCGCAGCCCGGGCTCCCTCCGGCTTCCGCGGCCCGGGCTCTCTCCGGCTTCCGCGGCCCGGGCTCTCGCCGGGTGAAGATCAGGCGAGAGTAGGGGTGTCCTCCGCTGGACGGGAAGCCCAGGCCGTGGAGCCGCCGCACGGACCGGGGGTTGACCCGACCGGGGACGGGCAGGAGGCGAGGCCCGGACTCGCTCCCGTCCAGACGGCCCGAGGCCCCTCCTCCCCTCCCGGTGGACCCGCCCCCGACTATTAAGCCCGGCCAGGGAGTCCACGTCGGCCCCCGGGCGGACCAGGGAAGGACCCCCCTTCCGCGCTCTGCCGTGCTCGGAGGCGCTGACGCGCCGGGCGGACGGGGTGCCTCCGGCCAAGTCCCCGGCCGGGACTTGGCTGGCTGGCGAGCGAGGGAGGGCGAGGGTTAGGGCCTCGCCCGTCCCGGGCCAAGTCCCCCGACCGGAGCGGAGCGAGCAGGCCGCCCTAACCCCCCCCGGTGGCACCGCAGCACCGGAGATTATTCGGGGAATGCTCCACAGCGCTGCTGGGGAAGTGTTTGCTTTAAACACACTCTGCATTGCATACACACCGAAACCCATTCCAGTCTGGTAAACGTGATTCTCGGGGACTTGCGAGAATTGTATGCTGGGTAGTTGAGACATGACTCCCCTATCACCTCTCAGGGTCAGACTCATGGGGACCTCATTTTAGGTCCCCACCATGTCGGAGGTCCCGCCAGTGTTGGTGTGCTGTCTGGCCCTTGTCCCCGTTAGGATATATAAACAAGTGCACAGGACACACGCACACCCACACATACTTGTTTTTCTATCCTCATCGGGACATATGTCTGGAACCTTCCTCATGGGGACCTATTCAGGAATACCTGCCTCATGAGGACACCCACATAACTGATTTATTTTCGGGTTTAATTAGAGATAGAGGAAACGTGTATTCAGCAGCAGATACATTTTATTCAGGAAAGGTTCTTTCTCATTTCAGCAGTAATTCGGTTCTTAATGTAAAACTTAACCGAGAGCCAGTTCCGAGCCTTCAGCGCTTGTCGTTCTGCCCTTAGGCACGCATCACAGTCATTCTTGCCCGGCACCTTGAATGAGCGAATGAACCGAATCATGCGACGTTCAACAGCTTTCACTTCTGCTGGGGTCCACGGATTGCGCTTGGTACCCCTTCTGTCACCTGTGCGGGAGAAGAAAGGTCAGTCACCACGCAACGCCACCACCAGTCATGGACGCATCTCAAATGGAATGGACAGTAACACCCACCTTTAGCTGCACCTCCATCCACCGCCGACACCACGCTGCCGGCTTCTTTTCCCATGTGCCCCATGGGAACCTCAGTATCCTGACTCTCTGGCTCATCCCCAGAGTCATCGCTCGCCACCTGGATCGGCTCTGTGGATAGAGAAGGACAGGGAAACCGATCACACCAGCCCACTTAGACAGTCAGTCCCTGGAGCCACACTGTCAAGTGATACCTACCGTTTGGATCAATGGAGATCTCTTCCAGATTGTGGCCCCGGAATTCAGCCATTCTCCCTTGCTCGAGAGCCAGAAACAGCTTGCTCAACTTGGCCAGTTGAAGGGTACCCTCCGGGAGGCGGTAATAATGCCGATGCACCCGAATATCATGTCCAAGGAAATCAGCAAGCTGATCCATCTCTGTATCGCTCAGGTTGAGGACTCTGGAAAGTGTAGCCACATGCTTCCGTAGGCGGGTGGAAGATAATGCTTCGGGGTGCTTGGCCCCACACTCCCGGGCGTAGAGACGTATGCAGTCGGATCCCCTATAATGGGACATGGCTGTTGGCCTAGCAAACATGTAGATATTGTGTGGGGTCACACCACATTCTGTCCGCTTCTCTATGAGGAGCTCCATCGCTTTCTGCATGCTTGGGGATAGCAGGACAGGGACTTTCCTGCCTCTTTTCCCAGGAATCTCAATACGGGAGAAGTGACGACAGAGTGCCTTCTCCAGCTCTGACAGGGCCTGGGCCACATCACCCTGCAAATCGGCTGTGTGCCGTAAATCGAAGGAGGAGAGCAGCATCTTGGAAACCTCACCTTCTCTCCTGCGGTTGAAGAGAATCAGCTGCGTGAGGGTAACTTTGGCCAACATGGACCACTGCTGTTTGGAAGGGTGGGCGGACAACTCATCGATGTACTCTCGCTGACGGTCAAGGAGGTACAGGTTCAAGCGCTTAACATCATCAGTGAAGGGCAGAAGCAGCGGTGCATTCCATTTTATCTCTCGAAGTGTCTTCAGGGCAGCAGTGGAGATTAGCTCGCTCCACCTCGCCTCATAAATTTTCCGAAAGTTTCGGGCACGCTCCTCTGTCAGGGCACTGCCCTCCATCAGTGCCTGACACTCCACCATAGCAGAAATCTTCTGCAAGCTGTGTCCCACCTTCAGAGCCAACGAGGGTATTTTATATGTATTGGTGCGGTCATCGTAACCGGCCAGGCTCCTCACAGCATGCACCACTTGCAGGAAATTCTGTGGGCAAATGAAATCTTCCATACACCGCAACGGTGTGACCTTCATCGCCTTCAGCAGAAGCCGCCCCACCTCTCTGAGCTTCTGACGGATGTAATCATGCTTGCTGACATCAGACCCCAGACGGTTATAGAGGTGCTGACCGAACTGCATAATCCAGCGGTCCCCTTTGATTACCGGTACCACATCATCATAATTCATTTCGCTCAGCAACTTCCAGAGGCCAGTGCCAACATCTTTCGGGAGCGGTGTGGCGTAAGTGAAGAGACCCTGCACCCTGGTTCTTCCAGGTTTGGGGCTGACACTTTTGCGGAGCGGGCACCTCTTCACATGGCGCCACAGGTGCTTCCTGGAGAATAGCCCTTTACATTTTACACAGTGCATGAAATCTTGGGGAGCCGTTGCTTCTTCCGGCTGCTTGCACGGTAGGAGGACTCCGCTGCCCTCGCGGAGAACCCCGACATTATGGGCAAAGTTTCCCCGGGTGCGAATCAGGTCTAGCTGCACTGTCCTTTCCCTGGAGCGCTTCGGAAAGCTGAGTGCCCTTGCAACCTCATGCTCATTGTGGTGGACAGCTTGAA